>NC_051157.2:80132981-80170047 GCF_013339745.2 Dermacentor silvarum
AGCCACGGCACACTACTTGCGCTCGTGATGAAAATATAGCATTTCGCACACCGGAAGTACAAAGGTGCACAAATAATACGTAATTTCACGTAATCATACGTCCGCAAGTTGTATTAGTAATATGTAAAGTAGTTATTTCGTAGAAATCATTGCAGGTCAGAAACAACTACGCTGGAAAATCCGCGGAGTGGCGCTGCTATGACAAGACTGCGTGCTTAGCTTTCACAGCGTTGCCTGCTAAGTATGAAACGAAGTATAAGCACTTTTGAAGGGCTGAGCAGCCTAACTACTGCCGGTAAATTTTTTCTCGTGCAGACTTCTGTGAAGATTTATGCTAAGGAAGTTCATGAGGCCTTAGTGGCATACCAGAGCAACGCGATTAGTGCCTTGTACACATTATATCTGCATTATTAGCATCGTTAATATAACCTTGCGGATAGAAGCGTCACATATTTGTGCCATCCAATTTTCAGTTGTCCTCGACTGCACTTCCCTTCCCCTGGGACCCATTCTGTAACTCCTATTGGTGCCCCGGTTATCTACCCTACACGTTACATGGCCTACAAACGTCAGATAAACTTTTTTGTGCGGCTGTGA
Organism: Dermacentor silvarum; assembly: GCF_013339745.2. Lineage (NCBI taxonomy): Eukaryota > Metazoa > Arthropoda > Arachnida > Ixodida > Ixodidae > Dermacentor > Dermacentor silvarum. The sequence goes on from NC_051157.2 coordinate 80,133,579, forward strand.
GATTGAATGAAATGTTCTAAGCAAAACTTTCGTTTTTGATATTACACTCAATCTGGTGCAAGTTGGGCATACCTACGTTGTAACTGCGGTGACAACAAGCTTAAAAGCTTGAAAAAAAAATCTAGCGTGCCTCTTACTCGATACTATCTTAACTTTATTGGCCATGCGGAAACTCCGGACTTCCAGCACTGCGCCATGCCCAAAACATTTTATCCCGTATTTTGTGTATTCCGGTTGTACTCGTGAAAGAGACAGTCGATGACTGTACCTCTGGCGCTTAATACAATGGCTCACTTAGTAAACGTGTTATTTTGGGTTCATAGCCGAAATACTGTGTTCGATGGCCAGGCCACGAAAGCCAATGCTATTTTTTTTTTTTTGAGCTACAACAAACTGAGTGCTTGCCCTGTTTTCTTATATTTATTAGCGTCGATTAGCTTGTCTCCCCTATTCGCCATCAGTGTTGTAATATTTTTTTCCTGTTTTTTCCTTCTCCTCTTATCTCTAGTCCAAAAGCTGGATAGAATACAGTGATTCAGGCAGACCACTCGGATTTTCTGCGAAACTAAATCACTCTGGTTGGGGAAAAAAAGCGATAATTCTGTGTTTCTCAAAACGTGCCAGCTGAGAAACCGAAACTCCTTCAATAATCTGCAACCTCATGGCACTATTTTAGGAGACTAGGCTTTCTTTTTTATTTAGTAGCTGAATTCGTGCTTTGTTAAATACTTGGTTACAAAGCGAGAACGCATAGAAAAAGCCCATCTTTTGTACAACTTTATTAGCGATCACACGCTCTCTGCGGCGGCGGAGTGAAAGCAGACATGCGAACACATGGCAACATAAATAATAGTGCCCCACACGAAAGAGCTTATCAATACAGGCGAGATTTACACAAAGCAGCTGTGCGAACTAATTACTCGGTGGGAACCGCTACGACCATTACCGATGCCTAGTCAGGAGCGACGAATCGAGCCATTTACGCTATCGGCATCCATCATCTCTTTCGCCAGGAAGCTGAAGTCTAAAGCAGTTTATGCTTCCCAGCGGCGTTCGAGGCTTACGTTAGGTGGCGTTCTCGCGCGGTTTGCGAGACGTTGGGATGGCGAGACGTACGAAAGGGGGGGGAGGAAGCGGTGTACTCGAAGCGCACTTCGAAATCGCACTGCCATCGGGGAGCTGTTCAGAACCACGCACGTAATTTTTGATTATTAAAGCGGCGGCAATAATTTTAGGCCCTCGAGATCTCGAACACGTACACCTGCCGAGACGTTGAATGCGATGGGCAGACACTCAGGAACCGGTGCCGGCGCTGTGAAAAGAAGCCTCTGGAGCCCCTTTTAGCACCACGTTCCAGCACACACAATTGAGGCACTGCGCATGCTCCATGTAGCCAGAAACTGCCAGGGCTCAAGACAAACGTCTAATACTAGAGCCATATGTGTCGTATGTCGTACTCAAAATACGTGGTTAGGTCTATGCGTAGGAGATAACTGACATTTGTACGGGTAGTTTATATCGTCGCCCGTTCTGACGTAAGCAGTTATAATACACGTGCGAGCCTTTAAGTGGTCCCACTTATATATTCATAAGGTGAATTGCTCGAGCGCGGACCAACGGAACCATCCACTAGTATCACAGGCGTTGATATGGTTGATATTCACTTCCTGGCCTAGCTAAGTGTAAATGTTCATGAGAGAGTTGTAGTCCTGTAGATAGTGTTGCTCCGAAGAAACAAATTCATTCTTCATACTTTTCGCTTCTCCATCTCTTCCGGCAATGAATACCTGCTTGTGACTTTACTTGTATATATATTTGGTGCTGTGACTCAGAAATTCGCTTCTGTTTTCACATGTGATCACGATGACTTGTGACCTACGTAGTCGCTGCTTTGAAATAGCGGTTCGGAAATTTTTTGCTGTGATTCATTTATTTATAATGCTTTTTGTCTTAATGCTTTTTGGCTGTATAATGCTTTATAATTCAGTTTGGTTACGCGTAAACCACAGGGTACAAGTTCCTGAAGAAGTGATGGCGAGCTTGCTTAGAAGGCTCCAATGAACCATACACATAATGCCAACGTGTAAGTACAGATATGAAGTTCGCATCAATCTTGCACTTCGTGACCAAACCTGTCGAGCGACTTGATATCCAGGAAACCGCTAAGCACCGGTATTCACCTCCCAATGTTTGGCTTAAATACACCTTTTGCTATTTACCACTCTCTACAGACTAATTTCGTTGTTGGTGTCATTGCCCAGAGAACAAAATAAAAAAAAGGTAGTCCCATAGGGGCAGCGTACAGATATCCGACTTTGTTGACAGCCCTCTGCGACATCACTGCAACTCAGTTTTGCCTCACAGCCTGAAGGCGGCGTTCTCTGCCGCGTTCGTCTGATATTGAGAAATAAGCAGTTTTTGGGACCCTTTGCCTAAGTCTGTATAAGGCACTCCGGAAGTCCTATTTTGCAAACGCGCTCTCGTTTTCCATATTTTGAGCACTTTGTCACTTGCTCGAACACCACGCGCCTGGCCTGATGCTCTGTCTGGTTGGGCTACTTCGCGCCAGGGATGATAAAAAAGATGGATTCAAAATCAACTTAATTGTTATAATATACGGCCACTGGTGCACTTGCCGAAGCTTGTAACTGACATTACACCACCGCATTCTGCGCGTCCTTACAGTGCACGCTACTGCAGAACCGTTATGCGTGTGACACCTTGTAAAGTAATAAAATATGGGTCGGTTGCAACATTTCTGTGGCAATACGACTCTATAAGTTTTTCCGCTTTTCCTTTTTCGCCCTTTGGCAATGGAGCCAATATAGCCGACGTTGATGTGAGAAGTGTTGTCAGAGTCTATGTGAAACACGAAAAACTATGCACAAAAATATAAACCGTTTCCGCGCCAAAAAGGAACAAGCCGTAAACCATCAGAATACATTCTAAAGCATCATAAAATAGTTTATGCTAGCTAACGGCACCCTGAAACGCTATTAACCATCGTAATTAAGCAATGAAGGCCTCGGCATGGGACCCCGGCCTCAGTGATCAAAATCACCGCGGCGCGCATTGGCATTACACTGCCTACGAGTTTGATCCATGAGACTCGGATGGTGTCCGTCGCACATGCAGCGGTGGGTGGTGGTTCCCCGCAGTTAAGCTCAGGGGCGTTAGCTGTCTGCGCAGCGCTCTGCTGTCGCACGTGTAGAGGAAGCGGTCGAGACAGGGGTATATATTAAAACAGGGCTCTTGCTCCACCACTTCAACACATCACATCATTCATTTTTGTATATAGCGTTGTATTTAGTTGAAAGCGTTTTATCCTTGCAATAGGATCCCCCGGATATGCCAAAAAAGGAAGAAAAGTATCATGAAAACAAGCACAGCTTTTATTATACTACTTTCGTCAAAACAACATGCACTTTGAAGAAAAGCAATTCAATGTGTGACGCTGTCACAGCAAGGGCGTATTCAATCTAGAGCTGTACCCATAGTGATTAGAATACTCGTATTTCGCTCAGTCAAAGACACTCCGATTCTAGCCATTCCCAGTGCTGACGCATAAAACTATTCACGCACTAGTGTATTGGTTGAAGAGGGAGGAATAGAGACAAAGCACGTCGTAAATGTTACCCAGGGAATCAATTAAGATCAGCCAGAATTGAATTAAGCCTCTAACGTTGGCATCCCATCTTAAAACCTTTGGTTAACGGCTGAATTTGCCAAAAAACCGAATACAATTTCACAGAGTTGCTCCGCATCATTTATTAAAACGACACCTTGGGCTAAGCATTAGTTGCAAAAAATATTTTACCTGTTCTCGCTTTCGATGAGTGTACGAGTCTGACGGAATCATCTAAAAGATAACGCCTGGAAGACTTAACGTGCGGCTCGTGAATGCCAGAGTTGACACAAAATTACAAACTTTTTTCCTTAAAAATCCCAAGCTGCAACAGCCACGTCACGAAAAAAGAAAGATAGGAAGCAAGAATAATAAAAAGAACAAAGGAAAGAAATAAAAGATAAAAAGAAACAAGTGCGTGGTCATCTGTAATTCTACCCTATGAACGCAAGAGGCGAAATTCCCTCCGAGTGAGTGGAACAACTTTTTTTTGTCGTACGTATATTGTGTCGTGCAATACTTCTGTGACTTAATGGTAGACGCTCGTCTCAGATATTCGGCATGATTTAGGTCGTCCGATCTGTACTAGTACGTGCACGCCATGTACGATGCGCCCGACAATGCTATCGTGAGGTACCTTTCCATGCATAACGATGGTACGGCGGTGTCGAGACGTCTTCTCGCAATCGGGTGAATATTCATAACGTGAACGCCCGTGCTTGGCGTTTCCTGCCTCTCGTGCACACGATCAAGTTTTGACGAATGCAGCGATAAGGTGTGAGAGCGGTGACCATCGCGGACATTAGCTTTGAATAATTTAGTTTACGCTTGTACCTGGGCTGCGCACGACGGCCACGTGGTCTATACATCGATCCTTCGGTGCGTTTCAAATTGATCTTCCTTGCATTTTGATTGCCTAACGACGCCGAAGTGCGCTTGCTTGCTCGTGTGCTGGGGTTCTTCGTTGATCGGGATGCTCGGGGTAGACTTGATCTGGTAATACCATTCATAGTAGAGGACCATTCCACCTTCAACTTTGCAAGCCCCAAATGAAAATAATCGGTATAGTTTGCACCATTGTATACTAATTCTCAGAAAAAAGAATGTTTTATTTGAACGCGGCTAGGATTAGAATGAAAGTGCATCGTAGTTGCGAATTTTCGGGCATGTTTTTCTTTGAGATGCAAACCTATGATGAAAAATCTAGAAACAAAAAGCATTCCTGGGCAATATTCTGTTTGTTGGCTGTAAATTTTCAGGCATATTTTCCTGTAAGATGCAAACCCGAGGTGATCAGTCTAGAAAGAATGGCGTTACTGGGCAATGTTCTTAAAAAATAGCTTTAACCTAGAAATACTGTCAAGAACGCCCTTAATGTGCTTTCATAAGCGCGTCATTCTTGCAGAAAAAAGCCACGTCAGGTTTCGCATCATGAATAATAAACGCTTGCGACTGGAAGACCAGAATGACGCAGGGAGGCACCAGCATTGTACTGAGGTCATTTTAGTTACTATTACGGTGCACGAAACAACCCAAAAAACAAAAATAAACAAATTCACAGAAGTGAGCAAATCTATGCCCTTTTCACGCCGTCGTGTGCGTGAAGCCGTGACTTCCAGCCGTCCCAACTGTAAATCAGCACCTAACACATAATGAGAGAGAGAGAGACAGAGAAAAATAAATACAGAAAAACAAGAAATGGACATACAGACATACATAAACAAATGTATGTAGAGGGGCACGGTCACCGTTTAGTCTAAAGCTTTATGGCCACCGTTGTATTCGTGACCACCGGGATGTCACGAAACCTTTCGGTGTATCTAACCGTGAAGTCACGCGCAGAACGAGCACAGGAACCATGCTCGTATCCTGTTTTCTGTCACGTTTGTTTTATTGCGTGCAGCGTTGTTCGCCTTATTTCATTTCTTGCGGTCATTCACGACGCCAAACATAACCGGCTTCCCACAAAACGTCGTCCTCACTCCGTTGTGAGAGAGGGGGGTGCACCAGTTGACGGACGTGAAGCATGTCCCATTATGTTTGAGCACGTTCAGACGTGATGTTCAAGCGTGTTCGAACGCGAATTACTGGAAGTTAATATTTTAGCTAGTGATAGTGGCTATACTTTCCCGACTTCAAAGAGGGAGAGGGAGATTGCTGTATAGAGAAAGACGAGGGGAAGCAGATGGAACCAGTTCAGGTGGGGAAGTTTTAAATGGGCTTCAAAAGTGTAAGTACTGCGGAATCCGAGAAAACACTGAATTTTCGAGCAGTTTTTCACCGTAATCAATGAAACGGTAAAACACCATGCTCTTCGCGTATGCTAGCAGGGAAATGAAAACCGAATGCCCGACTGCATAGCCAGGATGCGTAAATATTGAACTGTTTCTCAGATTTCGGTGTTCCTTGACATTTGGTGTCTACTGTATCAAAGCAGGGTTTATAAATAATTGTGTAGCGTACAAGCCAATTCCTCTGTGCCGCTACATCGGAGCTCAGTTTTGCTACGTCTGTTATGTTGGGAATGCAGAAAAGTAAGATTTGGAGCTTGGCATCAGTGTTTGTCTCTAGAGTGGATGATTTGTTGGTCTGCCAGCGCCATACAGCCTCGCGGGTGACCCTAAAATTTGCCTTAGACTTAAGTGGCAGCTCCTTAGAGTTGCATTATGTATTTGGACCTAGGATCAGCGCTGGTCGTGCTTTGCGCGCAAGGAAGGCACTCAAGAGACACTGGCCTATCACCAGACCATTTAGTTAACGGTTACTGTGTGCGCTTGTGTATGTTTTGTGCATGGGTACGATGCATGTATAAAGGCGTCATTTATTCACTATATCATGCTACTCACCCGCAGTAGCATGATATGGGCTTATTACAGGACAAATATATCCAACATCAATTGAAGACTGTCGGCGCGCTTTCATTCTCTCTCGTTCTCTCCAGGGAAAACACAGGGCCTTGTGTAATAATCCATCTGTAATAATCCTCATGGATGTCATAGCTTGCAGAGCATGCACGCAATTTATACAACTTAGACAAAACAATGCAGACAGAAGTCGAAATTATTCTTTATTTCACTGAGAAATAATTATAAAAGATTCTACTTCCACAGTGTGATCTCCAATAGTGATTGCTACTTCAATGGACTATTACACCGGAATTAGGGGCAAACGGGGAACTATACAACTTCGCACACTAGTTATACTTATTCATGCCTAATTACAGTGTGCATGAAGCAAAGCGCAGGTGCTAGCTGTGCTACAGGCCCGAAACTAAGCGGCTGCGAATGAGTCATACCAGTGTCATGCTCATTTATTAATGCCCAGAGGGTAGAGTGCGACGTGGCTTGTTTTTATTATTATATTTTTTGCGTTGTGCTTTCTTTCTGGCGATATAGTACGGGCATGACATTGTCGCACCAGCCATGATCAAAACCGAAATAAGTTTCTTGCATTCGGGACGCTCTGCTACTTGTACTTCCTGGCACCCGTGCACGGAATGACGTACTTTTTTCCTGTTTTTTTTTTTTTCGAGCCCAAATGTAATCGGAACGTTTACCGCGATCCTGTGTCAGGCTTTCGGGATCAAATATCTCGTCACGCGAAACCCAGCTTGCCGCAATCATGGCTTCTCCGTGTGCGGCCACGCCCGTAATTTGTTCCTATTCCCTTTCCCAAAGCCTCAATTTCACACGGATCGGCTGACTGAAAACAGACCTCGTTCAAGAGGAACACATGCCTGTTCAATACGACCCGCCTGACCTTATTGACCACTCAACCCGTGCGCGCATATTACGGCACGAACAAGGCGCGCTACAGGGTTCGTCGAGCAATCCGCTCCGTCTTTCGGCGGCAAGGCCGGCCGCCGCCGCTCCAGTCTACCCTTTCGGCGCTTGAACGCCGAGGCGCCTTCACTTTCGTCTTCGTTCGCCGTTCTTTCAGGCGCGAACCAGTCGCTGGCCGGGAAAGCAGCCGCTTGCGCGTGGCGCGGGGCGGGCGGTGCAATCAGCTCGCAAATTGGCATTCCACGCCTGACATATTGGGATCAGACTGATAGCAGCGCGGGACACAGCCGCTGCAGTGGCGTCGCCTATATGCGGACTTCAAGCGCGGCAGCACCTCATTCTGGCGCGAATCGCGCGGCCAGTTCTCGCCTCGGCACATAAATTTGCTGGCCAGAAAGGAGCGCACGCACGCACGCGCGCGCACGCACACACACACACACACACACGCACACGCACGCACACACGCATATATATATATATATATATATATATATATATATATATATATATATATACGGGCAGAGAAAAGCACATTCCGCCGGACTCTCTAAGGACTTTTGATGACACGTGTATTTCGACAAAATTCTCCAAACCGCCATGACCTCTCGTTCTGGTGCCTAAGGCCCGAACCCCCACTTTCTCTCTAACAGTCAACTTCGTTATTTCTTTTTTTCTTTTTCATTCTAAGAGCGCTTCGCTTTTGCTTTCCGGCAAGCGGTTCCGCAAAGCTGCTGTTTCTCGCAGCTCATTTTTCGGCATCGTATATCAACGTCTAATATTAAACTTAGTGAAAGACACTATGCGATGCCAGCTTTCTTTTATTATTTTTTGTGAGTTATTTCGTCCTCTACTCCCGCCTTGAAGATCCATGAAGCATTCTATTTTTTTTTGCTTTATTGATCCGCCAACTCCCCAGCGCGTTCCTTATTTTACTGAGTTCCAGCGTTCTTGGCTGGTGATCGCCGTTACGGCGCATAATATATGGCGGGAATATTCACACGTTTGTCGTTAGAAGCCCGGCGTGTTTTTTCATGCGTGAAAAGTTAGATTCCTTGGAAAAGCATTTTCTTTCTTGCTTGCACAGAAATACCCAGTCCATAAAGCACTTTGTAATAAAGTTTTGACATGCGACGGTCGTAGGCGCGGGAAATATCCGGCTACGCTAAGAAAGGTTTTTCTTCCACAAGCATAAGCATCGGAATAACATTGTAGAGAGGTTAATAAATGCTTGCGTGGATTTAGCCTCAGAACGGGCGTAGAACCTTTATAGTGTAAAAAACACAAAGGACACTATTCAAGAAAGTAAGAAAAGAAAGGAAAACTACGCTCAAGCTTAACCAAGTTGACCGCATGCGTAAATTGACTTTGTTTTAGGTTATGCACAATAGTTAACTTTCGGCAACGTTATCACAGGCTAAGTGCACTTTCCTGCAAACAGTTTGGTTAAAGGTAAAAAGAAAGTTCCGAATGTTGCAAGATAACGATTAAGTTTGTTGGCGTGGTGTTTTATAGATATATTCAGGCACACTTTTTTTTTTTTTTGCACCGACGCTACCACGTACGCGTGCGTCCAGATCACTGACAGGATCCTTTACCAGCTGAACATTTGAGCATCAGTACATAAGGCGGTCTCCATGATTGGCAACTGCGCACAACTTTTTTTTCCAAGGATGTATTCGTGCTTCGGAGTAAACATTGATGAAAGCATGTCACTTATTGTCGGCTTAGACTTGAAGGGAACCTGTGCTGCCAAACTATTCGCGCTCGCGCGCCCACACACACACACACACACACACACACACACACACACTACACACACACACGCACACGCACACGCACACGCACACGCACACGCACACGCACGCGCACGCGCACACACGCACACACGCACACCCGGAGTACTGTCATGGGTTTGCAATCTGCGCTGTGAAAGATGAAAGAAACCACATATTTTATGTGCATGATGAGTTCCTAGACCACCACCACTGTGTTAATGTTTCAAAACGAAGATGCTTAACAACCGGATGACAAAGTCTACGTTTCCTCCTCACGGCCACCAGCGCAAGCAATCGGAGCTGCTACGCGCCGCTTTCCAGGCATTTGGGTTTAACCCCTCGGTAGCACACCGTGTCATGGGTATATTCAATTGGAATGAGAGTACAGTGCTCCGCGATTGAAACGCGATACTCGGACTGCATAGCTGCCGGCGCTTTTTGTGTTACTGGTGATCGCTGAGGGGTCTAATGCAGTCACAACGCCTCACGACAGTATGGATTTCATGTGATTTAAAAATGCGTCAGCTTGGTGGTCCCAGTGCCTACATGTGGCGCAAGAAGTGCCAGGTAACCACACACTCCGAGTATAATATTTGAACCGCTGAGTACTCTAAGTGAACATTAGTAAGACTTCCTACGAAGGTTGGGAAATCGCTAAGGCGCCGCGATGTCTAGCACACCAATATCAAAACGCACGTTTTGTACTTTTGCGCTCGCTGTGTTTCAGGACATAAACACGACTACCGAAACATTTGTGAATAAGTTTGACTACACGACATTCCTTACAAGACTGCGTGGCTTTCATCAGTATGCGCCTCCTGTAAAACCAAGTAACGCCTTTTGCATACGTTTAGCCCACGAAATTGCTTTTTCGAGAACGTAACGATGGTAAATTAGGAATTCGAACACGGAGTAGTATTACAAGACTTCGACTCCTCCTGAGATTAAAACTGTTTGCCCTTTCGAGAGAGTCGGAAAACAACGTGCGCTGGAAGATTAACGCCCTGTCTTTGTTCTGGCCGTACAGAGAATGAGAAAAAATGGCTTTCATATAAAAGATCAATACAGCGAGCGGAAAGCAGAGATCACGGGTTCACACTCCCCGTCGAGGAACAAGAGACGCAGTAATAGCGACGCTGGAGAAGGGGAGGGGGGGGAGGGGAAGAGAGAGTTAAAATAGGACATACTGGTGGTACGTTAAGGGTGAGCGAGCGCAACCCTCCCCTGCATCTCCAGGAGAACAAAAGGAACTCCAGGTCCTAAAGAATGTTCGCCAGGCGGCCTCTGGAGTTGGGCACTAGTTCCGACCAGCGAGCGAGCAAGGCCTCGAGAGTCTAATATCGGGCTCATCAGCGCCAGACCTGGTGGAGAGCCGCCAGAGAGAGTAGAGCAAGGGGTGCTGGATATGAAAGAAGAAGCGATAAAGATTGGAACAGGTAATATAAAATGAAGGAAAGTCCGTAAACGTCTGGCAGCCGACATAGGCATTGGGTGAACATTTAAGCCTCGTTTTGCTCCCGATTTTTTTTTTGCCCTTACAGTCTACTTCCTCGTACGAAAGCGTTCCCCAACATTGCTTTATCTTTCTGCTCTTCTTTCGATATCGTTCCTTTCGTACATGCATGCATCAAGGAATGCCGCGTGCTGCTCCTCGTCGTCGACGTCCATGCTGCACCACTCCTGCTGCCATGGAAACGGGGCCTGCAGCTTCCGGCTTTGGAATGCTCCCGAAAGATTATCATCATAGAGACGACGACGCTCGGCGCCGGTGGCGGCCCCTCGGGTTTCCCTGCACGCCTATGATGTCCAGAACCGAAGGAATTCCGGAAGCACCTTCACTGATGATTCGTCCACGCTCCTTTCTGCGTGCTTTTTTCTTTCTTTTTTTTCTGGGGCACATTGCTTTATTGCTTTTCTTTTCCTTATCCCTATGTCTTTTGATGGGCAAAGTAAAGGCCACGTGCACTCCACTTTGATAAGCTTTTCTTTTTTGTTTTGCTTGGAGAGTGTTCTAAAAGTGCGCTGCCCTTTGCTTCAGCCCTTGAGTCAGTTTTTGACTTTTCATATATATAGTGGTATTGGCGTCGACCTAGCGTTATTAAATGCGAAAATAAAGCTCCCTGCACGCAGCAGGCTTCCCAACAGGTCTTTTGTTTTTATTTTTCGTTGCGTCCTTCTTTGGAGCGCAGAAACAAGAAAATTCACCCCCGCAATCTCGCTTAGCTCCAGGAGCTGCTGTTTTCTACTTCAAGCTTACCGCGTGTATATTTCACATCTGCTCTCGTACTGCCTATATTTTGATCGGTGGTTTTGAGTGTGCAAAGTATTATCGGGTGCATTTTGCCACTATGTCCAGGAAACGGTGTAAGGATACAAAATTCCCACTCTCACTAGGAAGCGAGGACGAACTACTTTTATTCATTTATCAATCTTTTCATAGGCCTCTCAGTAACTGTTTATCTCGGGATTCTATTTAGATTACCTAGGATGTTACTCTGCGCCAGTGAACTGTTATTCACATCGATAAAGAGCGCCTATCCATCTATGAGATAATTTAGTTGAGTGACAGTGTGGGAAACGTGTACAGAAAATTTAAAGAAAATTTAAGGCTGGTATAGATGATTTTTAACGTGAGAGAGGCCTCACGGTCTACTGGCTAACTGAGCCAAAAAAAAAAAAAAACAGTAAAAGAAACATTTGTTGTACCACGTGCGGACAATAAATATTAAACGAAATTTTGTTAGACTTGAGCACTGCTTATGCTCAAGTTTAAAATGTGCCCATAGTCACATCACCAAAGAAAAATGAATAAGGGACAGGGCAGCTCTAAAGTGGCCCTGAAATGATAAGCCCAACACGTATCTGAAACACTGGTAGATGGCCCCGCGAAGGCAATGATAGCGACGAAGACGGCACAATGACAAGGCGACGGTCATGAAGACACGACAATGTCCACGGGTGTGATTTAACGAAAACAATAAAGGCTTGACGGCGACTACTACGCCGACGAGAGCATGGCAAGGAACCAAACTTCGCTAAGCCAGGAGGACGGAATATTGGACTAGCACAAAGAGAGACTTCATTTCTGGTTGCTGTTCCTGCCAAGAAAAGACGAGGATGACAGCTGCGACAGATGCATCGAAATCCGTCTGAGGTATATGCTTAACAAAGACCACTCTAAAAAGAAAGCAATATTGACAGGAGAGTATTTCTATTTTGAAATTTCTTTGCCCTTGCTGCTCTTTCTTTTGTGTGGAAGTGCTGCAGGCCATGGTAACCACCTGGCCCAGCACAATTATGCTCCAAAAGTAGAACTGTACGTAATGTCCGTGAGACAGTTGTCATGCGGCGAAGTCTTTCTCACAACGACTTCGGAATGTACCTCATAGTACAGCTAACGTCATTTAGACACGGCGAATGAATTTGGATGCAACAATAGTTAGTAAACGGCCAGCCCCTATAAATAATACGTCACTCATTGCCAGAAAGCGTTCGAGCAGCGCTATTCGGAGCTCATTCGAATCGATCATCTAATGCAGTCGTGGCAAACAGCCTGAGAGGCGCCTTTAGCTTTTCGATTCCTCCTTGCACAGCATAATTTCCATCAGCAGCGTTGCTTATAGGTTTGAGCACGGTTCATATTCTTATTAAAAAAAATCAGTGGTTGCACAACCATCTGCGCGCGTCTCAGAGTCGCTAAGCCTATACGCCCAGCTTTTGTCTCGAGTTCAACGACGGTACCAAAACAAAACAGAAGGGAGAAAAAAAATGAAATTACGCATCATGTGAAGCATTTCGAGGAAGACGGCGCATTGTTTCCCAAAGGAGCTGTCGACACACGGGTCCCTCGCGAAGTCGGTTGACGTGCCGAAAAGGAAACCGGAGCCCGAGAATAACACGAGGACCACGCTCGTCGCTGTTCCCAGCGTGAGTAATCGCTACACAACGGGATACGACAGGCCTGGACGCCGATGAGAAACCAATCGCCTATTGCGCTCACGCTCCAGCGAACGCCGCGGTCTCTTACTTATGATTCAGCGGTTCCATTCGCGATCACTCAGAAAAGGAGGCCGAAGCCACCGATTTCAGCGCCATATCAAGTTATAAAACTTTGGCTCGGTCACAGCGGAAGCAGAGAGACTAGAATGTGTGTCTCTCTTTTCCCCAAAACAAAATGAAGAAGCTAGGCCCTGATTTGGATATGAGAAGCGAAGATGAAAGAAGAAAGAGAGGAATCAATCAGACTGAAAGAGGGCGAGAGAGAAAGAAGGCAAATCGGGAACTCGCGCATCTTATAAAATAACTGTTTCCGGCTGCGCGCCGCGCAGAATACACGCAAGCCGCCGCTCGGCGCGCGTTTCTATATTTTGTACACCATCCGTGTTCACAGAGGCGCGGATGCGTGCGAGATGTTGTGAGCGAGTTGAAGCGCTGGCTCGACGAAACAAGCAGAGCGCACACTAATGCGCTCGAGGCCGCACTGAAAGAAGACAAAACGAAAAGGAAACAACCAAGAATCGATATGAATAACGGTAGACATAAGAAAAATAATAATGAAAGAAACAATGAGCTTGAAAGAAATAGACTGCGTGTAACGAGCAACAAGGGAAATGAAAAAAAGAAGAAGAAGAAGTCACAACTTCCTCGCTCTTTCTTCCTTTCCTTCCTTTTTTTGCCTCCTCTTTTTTTTTTATCTGGGAGCTCCTTGAACTTCGAACATGTACTGCTGACAGTCCGTTTTTTGGAGTATCTTTCCGAATTTTATTTCTTCTTTCTTTTTGCTTAAGAAAGAAAGAAAAGGCGCACGCACAAATACACACGCTTCGATCAAGCAGACTCTGAGGCACACGCGAGGCAAACATATCAACGCCGGCTAGTATACTGTTGCTGGTGTAGTTCATGGTTGCTGAAAAGAAAGGCGAGGGCAAAACGTTTGTCTACATAGCAAATGTAGACAAACAAACAAGAAAAATTGAACAAAAGAAAACGAAAGAAAAAGAAAACCCGATGGGGATGGTGAAGGGCCGACACGCCGACGAGGTTACGCGGATAAAAATGCGTGCGCGCCGAAGAGAGAATAAATAAAGGAGCGCAGAAGCAAAGCCAATGGAGTCCGCGACGAAATCTGTCGTTTTCCTACAGCATTCTTCCTTTCCCTACGAGGCAGAGAAGCATCGGCAGCAGCAGTAGCTGTATAGCACTAGCAGAATTTCGGCGATAAACTCGGATATGGATATTTAGGGACGAAGATATGAAAAGTTCAATCGATTCAAAACCGGTTTTCTTCAACAAATTTGAGTAGTAAGAGAGAGGACCGCGTTGGTTTTTTTATTTAGCTGAGAAAAAAAAAAGGGCACACTAAGAATTGAACGACACAGTGAATAGATTATAAAGCGCAGATCTTCGAAGAAAAATTGAAAGCGCCTACGCAGTACAGTATGAGGAGGGATGCGAGGCCAGGCGCGAGACGAGTCTCGGAAATGCCGGCATCGTGGGCGCATCCATGCATATGCAGTGAAGCGGAGTTCTCGAAGCGGTGGGAGGGAGAAAAAAGGAAGCTAGCGATGTCGCAGCAGGCTGAGGACTTCAAAAGTCGATCCACTGGCTTCACAGGCGCCGCCGCGCGAGTTTGGCAAGCACTCACTGCGGCTCTTTCTCGCTCTCTCCCTGTCTTGGTGCGTGAGCGCGAACGGGGACACGACAGAGGAGCGGGTTGGCGCTAGCTTTCGAGGGTGTGCCTGGTGCAAGGGTGCGTGAGAAGGTGTCAACGACTCCGGTCTTACGAGAAAGGCAGCCGGGGCTCAGTTTTTCGACGCAAATACACACACATATTCCTTGGGGAGCCTGGAAGTTAGCGCAGTGCTCTCGGGCAGTGACTTGCATCATTGGTTCAGAGCATTAGGTGCCGTTCCAATCGGGCCCCACACTAGTAGCTTCAAGTGTACTGCGTATTTGGATCATCGTTTTGGTACCGCCGGTCTTGGAAAGCGAAATGCTTGTAGGAGACGTCATGCAGCCTTTGGCCAAGCTTTCGTATAGAACCTCGCGGAGCCTCGTAGTTATGGCGTAGTCTGAATGAACCAGTCGGTCTCGCAGAATCTGGCCAAACGTTGTTATTCGCCTTCCGTCAACTACAATTGCAATGAAGAAAATAAAGGTTAGTGATTCCGGCTCCTGATGCCCTTGGTACAAATTCTGGTGCCGTAATCGAGTTTGCACTCATAGATTCTTACCCTATCTTCTATTCTTTTCTCCGCACTTCTTTATCTCACACGAACAACTGGTTTTCCAGGATAGGGAGCTCATCTATACCTTGGCTCAAAAAATTACACCATCTTCCCGTAGGGGAACCCTGAGTAGTACGCGAAGCAGCCATGGGGTCGACTCATGTTCCCATTAGTTTTCAGTTCGTCGTTTCCGTTAGGTTGAGGTACGTAGCTACCATTATATTTACCGTGCCTTGCGGGAGGAGAATGAGAGGAGCGGAGCGCGCGTGCGTCATTATACCGCGAGCTACAGTGGCACCCCCAGCGGAGTATGCTGCGCCTACCGTCGCCCCTCTAACCTAAGCTGCTTCGCATTATCGCGCGCGGAGCCGCAAGTTTTGCCATTCGTTGCGCAATCCGGAGAGGAGAGGAGCGCCGGAGAGGAGAGGAGGAATGCCGAGAGGAGAGGAGAGGAGGGGAGGAGGATGCGCATGAATGCCGAGAGGAGAGGAGATGAGACGAGGAGAGGAGAGGAGGGGGAGGAGGAAGCGCATGCGCAGTAGGTGTGTGGATGCCGCATGGCGGATGGATGGAGGGAGGGAGGGAGGGAGGGAGTGACAGCCCCGACCATAAGATGCTTCGCATCTAAAAGGGCTCCACGTTGCCATTAAATAGCTCCCAAATCACTGCAGCGCCCTGGGTAACGAGTGCGCCGACGAGGCTGCTGTGTCAGCTCTTGAAGAAAGCAAACAGGAATTGACACCGTTTGTCAAGTCCAGATGCACGTAGACAACTTTGCGTGCTTGTACAAGGCATCACGTCCTTCGCGTGGAACTACACGAAGTTTACAAAACGACAGAGACAGCACTACATGGACAAGGCTCTGCCTTCGCATCCTACCTGGACTCTGTGTCGCGACAGTAAACCTGCTTTGTCAGTTATGACAAGGAATATAGACTATGGCTGTAGCTATGGCTATGCTATGGCTCTGTCGGCTACAGCTAAAGTACTTTGCCTCCTGAGTATAGGAATGGCCGACAATGCTACGTGTGATAACTGTGGTCGTGAGGAGGCTCTTGAACACGTTCAGTGGGACTGTGTTCAATACAGTGTAAAGAAACGACCGCTCGCGAATGCACTAGCTCGGGTTGATTACCAGACCACCGCCAGAACAAACCATATGGGAATTCCGACTTCAAAAGCCGCCGCTAAAAAGGGCGATGAAGGCACTGCCACAGTTATTAACGACAAAGATTGTGCGTCATAGGCCACCATTACCTAACGTCTACCTAGGTGTAACAAAGGAAGAAGAAAAATACTTTTAAGAATTATCAGCAGCCATCTTATCTGCAGTGTACACTTGCAGAATAATTGTTACACTGCATTGTCGACTTGTTCATTATTATTCGAGGAGAGGAATCGCCTAAGTTCTTGGGGGGAATGTAACATTCTACGTTATAAAGATGACTAAAACAAAATGTTGGTTAAACGGGCTTGATCCTATAGGGCTTGATCGGCCCCATATGCAGCCATCCCACAAAGCGACGTGGGCTTCACTTCAGTTTATGAAATCAACTGGCCTCAGTGACCCTTTGTAGGAGGGATGTACAGCCTCAAGTGTTCGCACTGCTAATACTGGCCTACCTCCTTCTCCTTCGTTTCTTTTCATCCCTTGACCTCATTTCCCCATGGGCAGGGTAACAAACCGTAGGCGCATCTGATTTACCTATCTACTTTTCCTCTCTCTCGCTTCCTCCTCTTCTTCCCAAGTTCAACACGCGCCGGACTGTCCCTTCCGGACCCATAGCTGCAGCTCCTACCTCCAGCCGGATTCCCTCAAAGCGATGCAGCTGTCCTGTGTCGGCTTCGGCTCTTAGTTGGCTTACGAAAGCCAATTCCACCGCCATCGAAATGGCCGCGATTGCGGCTAGACTGTCGATCGCCTTTTGTGTGACTATGTTGAATCTGATAAAGAGAGACAATAGCTCTCCTACGCAATAGCACAGTTGGACAGCCTTTACCTACACGCAAGATCTTCGAACACGACCTCGCCGTACTTCGGGGCACAAGGCTAAGAACGCGCCACTGCGCTTTAAAGATCAGCGAGCCTTTGTACTCGACTTCGGCAACATGACATTTTCATCGTGCACGCAAGTAGTCAACGAATTTCTTTTTATTTTGCTCTCCCATTTTTATATTCCGTCTTCACCCCTTCCCCTGTGTAGGGCAGTCAACCGGACGCTTTTTCGGCTAGCCTCCTTGCCTTCCTCTCTTCACATTCTCCGTCTCTCTCTATTGCCACGCTCCGAGCAGCGGTGGTGATTTGCGCTTTTCGACTGCGATCTAGTGCAACGCGTCAAAATCGGCGATGCATTGAGGAGCAAACTTCGGTTCCTGATAAATACCTCTTCTTCCTTTGTTAGAGACTCTTCTTCATACTTTAGTGTAAGCTGACTGCTTCACTCACAGGCTGCAAAAGCTCACCGTTACTTTAGGCCAAACAGGAGTGCCGACAGTTCACCACTCGAAAAAGTTCATTTGCGTATCGGCCATTGTTACCCTGTACACGCGCGTCCAAATACGCTTAAACACCGGGTTACCACATTGGCTCGCCTCTGTTGACGTCCACTTTTCGCTTCCTCGCGGCGTACCTCGCTGTTTTCTGAGCCAGAGTTTTCTTGCGTGAGCGCTCGGAATAAAGGCTCGAGTGAACGCAACGCCACCCCGCTTTACAAGTGCGCCTGTGAAGGAAGTTTGTTTTCAGTGTATTTCAGGGGCGAAGAGCCGCCTCCTGCCATTATCGCCAAGTTTTTCGGTGCCCAGGCTCCCCTGCGGCGCGCGCGCAGACGCAGAGGACGGGGAGGAGGTGGAGCAGATGCGCTCGCCTGGAAAGTCGGCTGCACTGCGAGCGTCGTCGTCGCTCGGCGCTGCGTACGCACTTTCTTCCCTTCCGCACCTGCTCGCGCTCCTCCTTTCCCCAGCGTTCCCCCAACTCTGTCCCGATATGAGGCGGCGATAAGGGTCGGCGCGCTAGCGCGTGGAAGTGCACGGACACGGAACGGGAACACGGCTGGCTGCGGGGCGTCGCACGTGGAGTCGTTAGGAGGAACGGCTGCGCGCGCGCGAAAACACATATACGCGCAGGGCCGCGACGACGTAGGACAGCGCGTGGGAGACGCCCGAGAACGCGGGACGTTCCTTGGGGGTGGTGCGGGGAATGAGGGAGAAAGATAAAAAGAAAGAAGGCCACACAAACAAAATAACATAGGGCTAACGGCAAACAGTCAAAACACCGCCTACGTCAACAAAAGAAGCCTTTGGAATCCTTAGTTGACTAAACATAAACAGTGCTTTTGATTTTTTATGGTAACCATGTTTCCGGGAATATAGGCCATAGCCTGTTTTTACAAGTGATCGCGTGATGCCGCAGTGTGTTCTATTGCGGATGCCGTACGATGGCTAGGCATAATCTACGGAGCAATATGCGAGAAAGGAATGCGTTTGGTCGAGTGCCTGATATAATTGTGCCTGAAGTGATGAAAAGAGGGAAAAGGAAAAACGCATAGTTTCTCATGCGCACCAAGAAGCCCTTTTGCGTCGCACTGACTTTACATAGATTGAGCGAACAGAAACGTAAGCGGTTGCTTTCATACTCCTTTCGGGAACGCGAACGTATTGCAGGTGATTTTTTTTTTCTGCGGGAGAGGTGGGCGAGGGGGAGGGGGGGGTGCGAGGGGCAGCTCGTGAACGAGAATATTACAGTAATGTGAGGCAGTTTTCTTTATGCTAGTCTTGGTGTGACATTTAGGCGAGTGGTTGCGGTTAAGTGGTTGCGGTTACTCGCTTGCAGTGTGAAGGTGACGGATTCGGTCGTAGAGTAATGTCGTTGGAACGTTGATGAACACAGAGCGCAAGAAAGTTCGAGCACTGATGTCTTAGTGTGTCTTAAACCATCCTAGCTTGTGTCCAATACTTTCAACTTTGTGGCTCTGAGAGCCCGCAGTGCTCACTTATCACGTGTGTCAATCGGTCACTCAATCAAATCTGCACAGAAGCCCTTGCACTCCTCTGTACATATTTTCTTAAGTGGGATTTCTTTTTTTTTTTCAGGCCTTTTGGGCGTTGTTCTCGCGACCACAATATATTAGTTATTCAGCTCATTTTTCATTCACAAAAATTATTGCATTCGCTGCATCCCATTGGCCCTCTCTTTTCCCACGGACTCTGAGCGCGAAGACCACCGCTAATGAGAAGGCGTGAGAATAAGAGAAAGTGACGTCCTGGTGCGAAACGCGCAGCTGATACGGTAGCGCGACTTCGAAAGCTTAAATGCAGACTGTATAGAAAATATTATTAGAGCATCAATATATTCAAAACCGCTCACTTTAGTTACTCATAGTAACGACGATAAATCAACACAGCAAGAAACACTAAAAAGAAAAAAAAGCCACACTGATTACCATTTAAAACAGAACGCAGTTGTGAAATAATTCTGAAACTGTAACGATAAAAAATAATGTAACAACGTAAGAACGGACTGGCGAATAACGAAATAAAAACGGTCAGTGGAAGCACGTGCCTGGTAAGTAATCATTTAGAGCACCTTCATGTCCCGTTTAGGCTTTATTATTATTTTTTATGCTCTCTACCCCCTTTCGACGTTATCACAGCCGGGCACCTGCAATGTCGCTCCGAACTTCTGCCTTTTTCCCGCGTTTTTAATTCACGCGTGCCCTTGGAACATTTTCCCCAAAATTTCCCATCTGTTTTCTGTACATAGGGACATCCTCTTGTGTTAAATAATGTGATAACCTATTTTGTTATTTTGTTACTCTACTCCTGAATATCGCATTTACATGCACAGGCGCCCGTTCACGCTCAGAAAACAGGTACGCTTAATGTTTTTTTATTATTTTGCTTATTCACTAGTCATTTTTCATTGCTGCTCATTTCTATTTAACAAGTAGAGCTAGAGTGTGCTTTATATTTCTATCTTTATGGGCTTCATTTTCCTCGGTGCGCTCTACTGGACTAATTCGCCGCAGCATCGCGGAAGGTTACATGGCAAATCGGTGTGGTCTGTTTTCTACCGGCTTGCGGTTGTATTTTTCGATCAGAACATTAGCACTGACATGTGAATTTTCATCAGGACAGCTTTAATGACGCATAACCAGACTGCTTCGCTCGGACATGACTTACTTTGAGTGGTGCAAGATTGATCCTTGATTAGTAATAAAAAAAAGCACGGGCGAATCGAACAAACAAGGGAGCTAGTGATACGTGACATCGGCACAAATTTGAAAAAAAAAAAGAATGATCAGAATGCATGTTTCACGCCATTACATGCCAGAGCGACGTGTAAATCGCCACGTGGCTCGTCTCTAAACATGGTGTAGCTCCAAATGCACGTTCTGAAGTCTGCATTAAGACACTCTTGCAAGTTCAGACGAGTTTGGAAACATATTCGACTTACTTTCGACTTGTTCACATTTGAATTTGCGCTGATAGCATACAGGGACAGCGAAGCGTTATGGTTTCCCAACTAGTTAATGCTCTTTCTCAATTTTATGGGAGCCTGCACCGCAGGTGAAGATTCTCGGGTGTTATGCGTGAGACAACAGATAAACAATGACGATACACAGCGGGCCTATATGCCATGTTTCTCCGGGGAAAAGACGGACGGCCATTTCTCAACGGCATGCGGCCGAAAGGATTTGCCGGCGTTGAGAAAGGGGGGTGGGGGGTTGTAGGGGGTTTAGGGTGGGGGGGCGGAGGGGTGACGACGTGGTGCGCGCATCTTCGGCTCATTTGGCGCCGTTCGGGCCAAACGGAATGGGGGGGGGGGGGGCATGGAGAAAGAAGAAGGGGGCCGGCCGGCCTCATTTCGAGGAATACGGAGATAGCGCGCGAACTCGATGGCTTGTTTATGAAATATGGCGCTCCCCTATATAGAAAGCAGGGAAGTTGTGAAGGCCGGCCGTTATTGATCACAGCAACCGCTTTGCGGCACACCAGACAAGCGGCTGCTGGTTGGGGTGGTGCTGTGGTATGAGGTGCGCAGGAGAGGTCTGCGAATGTAAGCTAGAGAAGGGTTAGGTTAAGCGGAGAGCGATGAGGGGGGGGGGGGGGGGGGATGCTGGGATGGTGAGTGAGTGGGACGGTGATCGGCAAATTGTTCCGAACGACGATCTTGCTTCGAGCGTATACGCGTTAGGAGCGTGCACCTGCTGACGGCGCTCGTCGTTGGGGTTCGCTATTTGCCTTTTAACGCCGGCCTGTTTGAGCGCTCGTTTGGTTGATGACGTGCGCTGGTCGTCGTCGAGGCTACGGCGTCTGAGCGCGCGCCGGCGCTCGATACAGCCAGCTAAGCGGTGCGGGTGCGCGCCACAGTTGTCGTTAACGCAGACTCGGAAGTCCTTAACGGTTGTTAATGAAAAGAGCCTTGAGTCGCTCTTGAAGAGCTGCTGAGGTATAACTGCGAGAGCTAGTTTATAAGATTCGCATAGTGTCGTACCAACCAAATAATGGAGATATGTTTTTTATTACTTTTAGGACCTTGAGAACCGCTGTGGGATGTATTTGTGCATAGTTTTAATTGCCTGAGCCAGTACAAAAGTATTTTTATTCATAATGAATGAAACAACACGCAAATTACGTTCCGGTGTAATCTCATTATGTCGACTATGAAGTGCACACATCAGCTCTAGAAGTTGTAGGTCATTCTTTTTTTCTTGGTGCAGGAGAAGACGACGCGAGACGCCAACAAAACATTTCCTCCCTATTTAAAGCCTGTACTCCCCGAGCGATAGTATACGGACCACGGTTTCCGCGATAAAGCCGATTTTCTTCTCCGCCTTGGTATGTAACGTGAAATTTAGAAGTATACCACCCGAACTGGACATTGCGCTAGCTTTCCAGTTCCCTCGTCCATTTCAGTTTATGCGCCTGAATTACGTATAGATTAAGTTTTCTCCGCAAGCATATGTGGTCCAGATACTTCCGCTGCACTGTCATCTTTTTCAATCCTTCGCTCTCGTTATCCTCCGCCATGAATTCAGCATTTTCTTTCGTGATTCCGTTATATCATGACATAGAAACTATCAGGTTGGTCATCCACGCTTGCCTCAGCCATTTACCCCCCCCCCCCCCCCCTCCTTAAGAAAACCAAAAAACAAAAAAACACCACCCCTCCACATTCCGACCAAACGTGTTGATCCTAAATTTAAAATTCGGTAAGGCTAGGCCGTTTATTTTCACATTGAATAAACTGATTCTGATTCTGATTCTAAACGATGATCACCTGTCACATTGATCAGTGCCTATAGGGCATTCTAACTATAGCACGACGACGGTGGCTTCGTCTATAATTTATGTGCTCGCTAAAAAACCACACGTGGTCAAAATTATTTCTGAGCCCTCCCTTACGGCAATCCTCATAGTCCACTGTGTAAGTTTTGGACGCAAAACACTATGTATACTTTTTTATTTTAAATATATACACTCTCTTATGAGCATGATTTCAAACAAATGATGAAACACCGGGTTAAGCAATCTTGTTTTTCCTTCACGCTACTTTCCCGCCAAATATTGCTGAGCTTTTAGTGCACTCGGTTAATGCTATAGTACGCAGGAAATTATAGACGACATTTTATATATACAGGAACATTTGTAATACATATAATTTAGTCCAGAAAGAAACAAGATAAACACAATACGAGCTGCAATAGGCTCGAGTATTCTACGCGTAGCTTGAAACTCAAATTAACTGAGCGAGACATCGACCCTACGTTTTCTGTCGATATTGTATACAGTACGTGGATCCCACAAAGAACAAAAAAAAGAAAATAAAAAATAAAATAAAATACAAAGAAAGTTTACGCATATGATCAAATTTTAACTGCTAGGAAAGGCACCTTTTGTGGAGACATCGGTAGAGCTGTTAAAATATTTAAAATCTTTCTTCCTCGCATTAAAACCCTTGCTAAAAATGAAGCCATTATGAAGTAACTCACTCATGTATAATTTATTTATAATGAGGCAGCGAATCTGAAAAACGAATTATCTATGCTAAAAAATTACGACAAAATGGCATTCCGTTCTTTACACGCGAAGGCTACCCGCAAAAATGAAAGAAAGAAAGAAAAAAAAATGCGAGTTCTGTGGAAGATATGCGCTAGGTTGGACACTGCATTCAATATATTGCATTTAGGCCAATTACAAGGAAGACTTAAAGTCCCATGGCAGTTTACATACCCTATATCTTTATGTACAACTTGTTTCCGGAGCCCTCCACTACGGCGTGCCTCATAATCAGAACTGGTTTTGGCACGTAAAACCCCCGAAAGAAGAAGAAGAACAACTTGTTCTTAGATAACCAGTTACATTTTGAAAGGAGAACTACCCTAGGTGCTTCCTATAGTAAAAATATTGTTTGTTTTAGTTGCCAAAAGTGAGAAAATTGCAAAGAACAATTGGTTTTTATTGATTCATTTAGCTTTCTTACTACGACATCTAACCAAACAAATGCAATTAAAATAAATTCTGAGGTTTTACGTGCCAACAAGAGTATCTAAAAATATCACCAGTCCTTCCCCTGTAGAGAAAATGGGCGTAAGCGAAGCTTGTCATGTGTGTACCTGCCCTACTACAATTCCTTCCCTTTCCTACTACTTTTCCTTCCCTTTCCTTCTACTTTTCCTTCTCTTTCGTGAAACTTTTCATTTTGTTACATTGTACAATTCTCTGCTCATCGCTGTTGTCGCTTGCGTTCGATGTGTTCGAGTTTGCTCGGCGGTGTGGTTAACAGCATTCGCCCGCCATTGCCGCTTGCGATTCTTCGAAATTAAATTGCTTCAAAATTCAAACTGTCCGTCACATAAGACAATGAAGGGCCCATACCCCCTTAAGCAATGGCTCATACCCCCGTAAACGCGGCCTCCCCATTTCGACGACAGACATGACATGACAAGAACTTTATTTCAGTCCTGAGGAACTAAGATCTAGGCGAGCCGAAGGCTCCCCCAGATTAAGTCGGTGGCTCCGCCCACGATGGGACCGGGAGACCAAGTCCCGTCGCGATGTCGTGGGCCCTCTGGACAGCCTGGTGTTGGATTTGAAGATTGCTGCTCTTGAGGGATTCCTCCCATTGCTCTTTCGTGATGGGTGGAGAGGCGTTAAGGGCTGGGCACAACCAGAGCATGTGATCAAAAGAGCATGAGTCATGACCACATTTGGAGCACGACTGTGAATGGTCAGGGTCTATCCTGTTAAGGGACCTGGGAGTGGGATACGAACGGGTTTGCAGAAGTCTGAGTGTGCTAGCCTGAGGTTTGTTCAATTTGGGGTGGGGGGGTGGAAATTTCCTCCTGCCGAGACGATAATGGGAAACAATTTCGTGGAAGGTACATAATGGATCTTTGTGGATGTTGACCTCGTTCCGAGCCTGGCTACCCCTGACAGCGCGGTACGTGAAATCGCGCGCTATCCGGTGGGCCTGCTCGTTAGGATTACATCCGAGCGGGTTAACTGAGGCATCTATATGGGCTGGGAACCACGAGATGTGATATCCTCCTTCGCTGCTCTCCCGATTTCTTTGAAGTGCTTTGTTCACAATATGGTTTGCCTGTTCAGACACTAGTGCTGTTGAGGGCCGTCGAGTTACAGCCCTTAGCATCAATGTGGAGACCTAGAATCTTGATCGAGTCCATCCTTGGTATGGGATGTCCATTCTTAGCTCGAATTTCTATCGGCAGAGTTTTCAGAGGCTCAAGGTTTCTGACCCCTTGTCGGGACTGTCGGTATAACAGTAGTTCTGATTTAGTGGGGGAGAGTTCAAGGCCCGTGCTGGCAAGAAAGTTTTCCGTTGCCTCCAACGCGCTTTGTAACGAGTGTTCGAGCAAGGCAAGTGAGCCGCCCGGCGCCCAGATCGTGATGTCGTCCGCATATATGGCGTGACCCACGTTTGGGATTGCATCGAGGCAAGTGGAGAGCTTGTGCATGGCTATATTAAATAACAGTGGGGAGAGGACCGAGCCCTGCGGGGTGCCGCAGTTGCCTAGCTGGTAGGGCCCTCCCGAGACCGTGCCTAGTCGGAGGTGTGCCTTGCGATCCGCGAGGAAAGATTTGGTGTAGTCATGAAAACGCTGACCCAGGTTAAGAGAGGAAATCTCTGTTAGGATGTGTCTATGCGCGACCCTGTCGAAGGCCTTGGAGAGGTCTAGTGCCAGGATCCCTCTCACGTCACGAGTCTTGTTATCAAAGATTGCACTCTTAAGCAAAAGCATAGCGTCCTGTGTGGACAACGCCTGTCTAAAGCCAATTAGGTTGTGTCTAAAGAGCTCCTTGAGATTCTACGCTGGAATGATGAGCGGCAATGGAGTCAGCTGTGGGAGAAGCCAGCTGTGCAAGAAAGAATAAGTATTCGCTTAAAAAGTCGATTACTTAATCTTTCTTGCATATATATGTGCTGTCTAAGCAAAGCTTCATTTTCACGACGGGATTCAGGCTTCTTTTTATTGCGATAGCAATTATATGGACACTCAAAAGCAGATTTCTGCCATCGGCGTCGCCGTCGTCGTCGCCGTCACCGTCGCCGTGAGGTTCCGTATGACGTCAATGGAGATGAAATCGTCGCCGCGGTGGTAAGTGGTTCTTGAGGGAAAGGGAAAGGTTGGCGCGCGCCGAACGCTGTATGTGCGAGTGAAAGGGCGCGAGGGGCGCGCGCTTTCACGGGGAGTGAACGCACGGCGGAGAACAAACGCGCGTTCTGCGCCGTGCTCGCTTAAGGGCTGCAGAAGTAGGCGTCTCTTTCCTCCTTTACAATCAACATATATGTCGAGCAAACGCGCCTTCTTCCGACGCGCGAGAGGCCGTGGGGGAGGGGGAGGGAAGGAAGGCGACGTTTAGCTGCGGCACCAAGTGCCTATTTATATCAGAGGCTCCGGCAACAGTCACCAACGCCGCACGCATTTTGAGCGAACGCGGGCAAAACGCCGACGGCGTCGACAACAGTTCTGCGTGTTGCCGGTGCTGCTGCATGTCCAAGTTTATACAGCTGATAAAGCTAATATCATTACTCTGTATAGCTCTCTACAAATTTGCTATCGCAATTGATGCTTCGCTTTTTAGGTGAAACTGCAACAACATTTTTAGCTTGCGGCACGGGACGAAGCTCTGTTTCTTAAGGAGCGAAAGCGAAGCCTGTAATACCATTTCTCGTAATAAAACCGAAGTCACAGTCGCAAATAGCAGTTTCCATCACGAAACTCAAACATTGTGAATTATAGAAGGAAAGCGATATCGATGGTGTTCATTTTTTTCTCCATTCGCGTGATTTCAATTTCGGCTCTTCACTCGGACACGAATGCCAACGGTGCTGCAAGTACATCTGCATACACACGCCGTTCGAGTGGCCGGTGGCAACTTATCAACGAATAGAGCAGACATTTCATTTGCATGCGTATGGTAGTCAGTTCTTGTGGCAACGTTAGGGTTATTTGTCATGGTAGGCTACTTTCATACCAAGCGAGGGCTTAGGCATCATATGTTTAGTTATCTATCAATCCCGCAATCGTGAGTAGAACATGAATGAAGTGTGTGTCCAGCACAATACTTGATAATGTGGAGTACATTAATTAAAAGTCAAATCTCCAAATCTTACTCAAAGACAAACCCTATTCAGTGAGGTACATGTGTTGTATACGACCGCATTAGAATTGCTAATGCCATATACCCAAGCGTGCGGCTCTGTTGGCAGGACCATTGCTCTTTCGCCGAAAATGCACGTTTCGCTTCTACGTTTTTTATGCGATCATTCGACGGAAATATGACCACTGCCTGTTTTCGGCAATATATCCATTGTCAGGCATATTCTCAGTTGTGCATTTGCCATGGCTTAACACATTTCATGCGCATCCGTTACCGAGTGGTGGCATAATAGCCAATGAGCGAGCTCTCCGCGCGGCTCGGCCTTCTCGCGAAGAAAGCCTCCGTGGGTCCACAGATCTCTCACGGATGGCCATTTTGAAGTGTAGCTTCCTTGTGCATGGACTCGCCCAAGGAATGAAACCTTAGGTATAAACCCTAGACGCTTAGCGGCCCCATTACTTGAGTATCTCAACCAACTACTGCAGCTTCGACCTTTAATTAGAATTGTCCGACATGAAGGAAGTCGCCTCCGTTAACTTCACGAGTGATTTTGCACGCTTATTGCAATGGCTGTAATGTAGTGGTCCAACGGGACATATAGTGGGACAATGGACATGTAGTGCAAACATGGATATGTAGTGGGACATGTAATACCAGTGGTCCAGATTAAATGCACAAAGAGAATCCCTTGTCACTGCATTAGAACTATTTGACGAACGACTTATGAGTCGTTCTACCGGATTTCTTCTTCTTCTCTACCGGGTATTTCCTTTTTCTCTCTCACCTTAATCTATACATTTCTTCCATCCAACAGTAAAGCGCAACCAACCGGAAGCTAATATGATCAGTTAGCTTCCTAAGTGCCCTAATTTGACCTTAATACATCTCTCTCGGAAGTATGAAGGCATGGCCTAACAGTGCCTCTCACAAGCACTCAGGAAGATGGGCATATTTTGGGACTGCTGGGTGCCTAATCCGCGCTTTCGGAATCAAGGCTACCTACGAGAGGAAGTTTGCGCGTGCACCCTTTCCCTACACAAACACTCGGACCGTTGTCAAGGAGTTAAATACAACGGGGGAGGGGGGGGGGGGGCAGAGATCTTTTTATAATATTTATTAGGGCAAACAAGTTTAGAGAGGTCGTTGTTATATGTGATGTTTCGTAGCGCTGTGCACACTCATTTCTTGCATTCAGCGCATTGTGCATTGCGTTTGGACCTTTTAATCCTGCAAGTGACAAGCAAGTTAGCTCATTCCCCAAAGGTTTGAGGCTGTCAAGTGCATTGCGAATTTGTGTAATGGTGCGGACTCCATAACATGAAGAAATGAAGTAGCGGGTTATATTACACAGTAGTTTCTCCATAGCACTGTACTTATAAAAAAAAAGCAGGAAAAAAATATACAGAACACGAACTTAACTCGCAGAATGTGACAGTACCGACGGTACACACCTGGAATAGAAGGAGGCTAAAGTTGAAGGCTGTGCAACTTCTGAAGCAATATTATTTTTAACGAAACCTTCTTAAGCCGCGCTCAGCGCTTTGGTCAAAGTGCCTATTCTAAGGTGCTGGTGAAAGCCGTACTGCGTTCGGAAGGAAGAAAATCGGGGTCTAATTTCGTTGACTTCCAGCAAGAAACTCAATTCTGGGTCAATACTGCATCGTCGCCCTAACATAGCCACATTACTGAAAGAAAAAGAAACCTACGCAAGCACTCCCCGCTAATCTGCACGTGACGCGAAGGCAAATTAACGCCGACTTCCGGCCCGTTCAAGCGAACGGGCGAAGTTAGGGTGCTCGAATAGTGCGCTCCGCTTAATGTCACCTTTCAAACGCCGCGCAGGATTTGGAACGCCTTCCTGTGACTCGCTGGTTCTGAGGCACACTTCGCCACTTCTCCCTCAATTTCGCCTTCCTCCTTGACACCGATTTACCGCTTCAGCCAACCTGCTGCTTCAGTAGAACCGGCCTGAGTCACGTGTATACACACTCCTGAGCACATTGATGCTCCCTTTCTCAGCGCTTCACTCTTAAACTCGAGCCTTCCGCCTGATACTCGCTGCCCATTCTGGAACCCTCTTCACAATATATTCTACGCTAAAATTCTTTGTAAGAGAAAATTCCGTTTAATCATGACGGTATAATGAATTATTATTAAGTAATTATTAAGCTAATAAATCATTAATTAATTAATTAATTAATTAATTAATTAATTAATTAATTAATAAAATAATTAATTAATGAATTGATATATTCATTTGCGCATACTGAAATCACCTTTCGTTGATTTTAGCAGGGTGGTACAAAACGTTATTGCTGAGTAATGGCGAATACATATACACCAATAGATGCAGGTTACGACAAGATGCAGGCACATACAATAGAATATGTAGTGGCTGAAAGATACAGTTCATACGGGTACAGTCGAATTCAATTAACATATATATATATATCTTGTAAGGATGATGACGAACGTCGGCGCAGAGTCAGCAGCATCGGCAGCATAAAGCGCGCAGCAGAAGCTCGAGCGAGAGGACTGTGCCCGGTGCATCCTACGACCGGCTGTCGCTACGAACCTCAATAAATCTCCTTTATAATATATATATATATATATATATATATATATATATATACATAAACTTTATTTGTCTGGAAAATATTTTAAGGAGCGGTGGTCGGGGCACCTCAGTCCAGGGCCCCACTGGCCTCTGTCGTCTGCCTGACCTGGCTAATTGAGGACTTTTGTCCTGCCAAGTCGGAACGGGCGAGCTGTGCCTCCCACTGCTCCATTGTGATATTAGTTGGCCTATCAGGGTGCTTAGTACACTCCCAGGTTACATGTATTAGTGTAGGTATGCCACCGCACCAAGGGCACGTGGCCTAGCGGGTGGGATACATGGCGTTTAGCAGTTTTAGATGGGGGAATACCCCGATCTATATTTTGCGCCAATTGGTGGCCTCTTCCCCGCTAAGTTGTGGGTGAGGTTAGCGGGTATTTTCTGCGGACTCCACGCTGATTATCAAGGATGTCTTTCACATTTAAATTGATGGGATTTTGTGAGAGATAGGGTGAGGAGTTGGGGCTCGAAGAGGACGCCATCGCTCGGTTAACGCTGACGCGTTAACCTGTTCGTTCCCCTGTACCCCCGCATGTCCCGGGCACCAGAGTAGGCGATGGCGCTGGTTGAACGATTTGGGGATTATCGCGAGGCTGGCCGCAGTCATGTGCCCCTTGAGAAACATGCAACATATCTCCCGGGACTCAGTGACTACTAATAAGTTCCCGCTTTATTTGAAAAAAAAAAAAGACAGTGAGGGTTATGCGGGTACAAATCGATTGAGATAGTAAACGCGGGCTCTAATTGGAAGGAAAACAATGACACTGAGTTCGCTGAAGATATTATATTATTTAACTTGTTCCACTCGACTATATAGTGCGCGGAAAGTACGAATACTTGAAACAAAGATTGCGTGTGTGAAACGTATCCTTGGTGAAGACCAATGGTGGCCAATAACAAATAACACCTACGCAATTAAAGCTTTGTCAATTCGACACATAGTTCCTAAAAAGTCGAGGTTGCGTTCTGAACGGCAAATTTTAAGTACTTCCGAATATAGATAGTTTACAAAAAACTTACGCTAATCGCTGAGAAATGAAACCAGTTGGTGAAGTTTCCCGAATTATTGAACCGTTTCCGTTTAGGTGCATAATAGTATTCACATTGAAGCAATGGGAATTTCTTGCTGTGGCAGGTCAGCGTCAGTTGCGGCCCTTATCTGAGCACGAGGCGGGGCGTTTAATTCGGGACTTTCGGTGGCCGGCTACATTTCAACGCAAGCTAAGCAGTAGAGCACGTAGGCACCGCACCTGTTCTGCATACACCTCGAGCCTTAGACTACTGCGTCAATGTATTAGTCAATGTATTGGTTAGAACATCTTCTTTGATATGCATGCGTTCTTTGATATGCACACCCAACTCGTCTAAGCAACTCATTTGCGGATTTGACATTATGAGTAACAACCAATAAGGCAGTGCCTCCAAGATGCTTGACTGTCGATAGCTGCAGATGGCTGTCCCGAGGGTCTCAAATGATGTTCTTTGCATTTCGAAGTTGTCAATAGGTAAATGAAAAAAGTAATAAATAAAAATTAATATTGCGCTAAAGATTTGTAGTTACTTTCTCTCTCCGAATCTGTAAAGACACGACACAGCTTTATTGCGCAACTATCGAAGCACCGCATGCGTCTACAATTTTCTCAGCAGATTTGAGAATTACGGCACAATATTTTAGCAATTTTAGCGGTTTCGTCAATTTGGAACCACCGATAGCACTTGAGCCGCGCAATTCACCGTGCCTGTTCTTCGTTCTAATTTTATTGCGATAGCAATTATATGGACACTTCAACCGGATTTCTGCCGTCGCCGTCGCCGTGAGGTTCCGTATAGATTCCAAGGGCCATAAAACCGTCGCCGCGCGCCGTATTCGCGAGTGACAGCGCGCGAGGGACGCGCGCTATCGCACTTGATGCTTCGCCCTTCGGGCGAAACTGCGACATTTTTTTTCTCGATACCTTTATTATACAAATATAGAATGCAAAAAGCTTTAATAATAGTTTCCT
Source organism: Dermacentor silvarum (assembly GCF_013339745.2). Taxonomy (NCBI): domain Eukaryota; kingdom Metazoa; phylum Arthropoda; class Arachnida; order Ixodida; family Ixodidae; genus Dermacentor; species Dermacentor silvarum. The sequence goes on from NC_051157.2 coordinate 80,165,233, forward strand.
AACCTGAGAGCCCCTACTTTAATATATTTTCTCCTCGCTTCACACTGCCTCGCTATTGTACCAAATCCTTTCATTTTTTCCAATACCTTTCACTGCCACGCGGACGTCCGCACTTTTTCTTGCTTTCTGCACCAGGCGCTTCTATTAACTGAAGGTAATAGGATGCATAGCGGCCGTCAGCTCAGGCCACAATGAATCCACCCCCCACTCCATTTGCATTTAATTGAATCAGGAAATATTCCCCGCGCCCTTCGATCAAGGCGGCCGCAATAGCATCGGTGCGCGTCGCGCTGGCGGCAAGTCGCTCGGGCGGCTCGAAGAAGGAGCAGTAGCAGCACAGCGGCGCCCCAACGCGAGAAGGAGGTTCCATTAAGAGAGGTATTGAGCAAGCAGTGGTGGCGGGGACAAAGCATTGCTGGTCGCTCGGCAGCCCCGCGTCGCCGGCATCTGCCCCTGCCTGTGTATACGGCGCACATGGAAAGAGACCTATCAGTGCCGGCCAGCAGCAATCAGGAACCGGCCACCGGCCAGCGCGGTTGGGAAGCGACGGACCGGGAAATGGACAAGAGGGGCGACTTCTTTTGCTTTTTCTAGCCCCATCGAAGCGAGGGGGGGGGGGGGGGGGGGCTCATCTGCTACGCAAAGACGAGGACTGCTGCTGCGACTGCTACTAGACTAACGCGCCATTTTGTGTTTGTTACGTAATGTTCTTTCGTGGCTATAGCGCGTTTCTTTGTCCCTCTGTCTCTTTCGGTTCGTATTTGACTCTGCGTCTCGCTTTATGTACGCGGTGCGCGCTTTCCTGGCGCGTCCAAATAGCCAGTCAGAAACGGAGGGGGTGCGCAGCTGGGGCAAATTGGCGGAGTCGCACAAAGGGAAGGACGGACATTTCGTTCACGAGACGCGCCAGGCGTTGACAATTTCTCGTTCGTTCGTGTACGTTCGTCCGCGTGTTCACTGGCAGCGAGACGAGACGGGGCCGGCAGAGGGAGGTGTTATGAACGTGCCCATTATGTCGCGGCGCGTTACCTACGCGACCGCACCGACGAGGAGGGCTGGGCTGAATTGATCTCAGGTAATTTGTCCGCGTGCCGGATGGGGGTCCCCGTTGAAGGAAACCTTCGAAACCATTATGTACGGCTGTGCATCGTCGCGTTTCCTTCTATGGGGGGTTGTTCATAGACTCGTTTCTTCTCTCTCGTCGTCTTCGAGCTGTCTTTCTTGCGTATTATCATACGACTCGATCGTTACTCTTTTTTATTCTTTCTTTCGCATTTTACTTTATTTTCTCGACATTTAGTTTTTTTCTTCGTTTCTTCGTTTTGTCATTTTGATTCGCTTCCAAATTGTAGCTGTAAACAAAAAAATGACTTTATTTCCAAATTTGCTTTCCGAACGATGTATTGTTAGAGATTAGACCACGCAAAAAAAGAAATTGAAGCCACACCAGAAATTTGTACTTTCATACATTACATATTTATCTTGATTCAAGCAACGAGTATCTTCAGAGGATTCCAGTATCGCGAGGGCTACATTAGCTAACGAAAGGCCGGATATTATGCGAGCAAGCAGCATGTTATCAGAAATCATCGCATATAGTGCACACTCTCGAATCGCCGCATGCACCGAAAGTTGAACGGGTGAAAAAAAAAACGGCAGGTAAATAAAAGCAAGTACGTATTAACAAAGCACTGCGCGACGCAATTTCTCGTTGCTTCTCGCAACAAAATTATTTTCGTCTCGCATTTTTCCTCCCCCCCGTCGGACAAATATAACCAGGACCGACAGAACGGTCTTCGGGCCACGCAGTGTCGCGAACAATTGGCGCGGAACGCGCACCGTAATTTTCAATCGCCCAAGCAGCCTCGCCAACCTCCTTCCTGCCTGCAACGCCTGCCCACTTGGCACACAAAGGCGCTCGATGCGTGTGGCATCGGCGGCCGCGGTGCACCCCGCAATCGGCGCAAAAGAAAAGTAAAAAAAAGAAAAAAAAAAAGCGGTGGTTTAACGCGAAACCCAACAACGTTGCCGAAAACGGAACTGAACTAGGCGAGCAGAGGAAACCAATAGGACAGGCCGGGCGAAGGACTAGGAAAGCGCGACTAAACGAAAAGCAAACTAGGTAACGGCACAGAGAACGGTAATGGGCTCGCCGCCGAGTTTATATCCCGAGTCGCGCACGCGCAGCGGCCCGGTGCGAAGAGGCAGGGGTGTCTCACGCTTGCCGGCCTTCGACGGTCGCTTGAAGAGCGAGAGAATTCTCATTTGCAATACGACCGCTCGGTTTTTCACGCCTATGCCGCGGCTCTTCGAGCTCACGCGCCTTTAGGCGAGACAAGAAAAAAAAAAAAAAAAGGAAGAGCGAGTAGCATAGAATACACACAAAGCGGGGAGAAGATGTGGAATGAGCAAAAGGCGCCGAGACTCGCGTCTCTTCTTGCGCGTACTGTGCATTTCTCTCTTTTCCGCCTTTCATTGCTTTTTTTTTTTCCTGTTGGGTTGAACGCTTGGTGCGGAGGATTATGGAGTGAGCACATAGAAAAAGGCAGGTGAGACGTTAGTGAGAAAGAAAACAGCCCCAGGTATATATAGGTTCTTGCGGAAGTTGCTGACGCGGACGAGTTGCGTTTAATTTGAGACCGAGACTGCAATAGCAGAGCCAAAAGTAGCGCAGTCGAAGCTGGAATCAGAGGCAAGGAGACTGACGAAAAGAAAAAAAAAAGGAAGAGAAAGAGAGAGAGAGGAGAGAGAAAAAGGCGTAGTTCGTTTGAATCAAGCAGAAATACGGGACGCTCTACGTGTTTACTATATCAGCCCGCGGTATTGAAGCGGAGAATGGCATCAAACATAGGGGGGGGGAAAAAAAGGGGGGGGGGGGGGCGCAGAGAGAAAAACACGAACCGTCCCTCCTTACACAGGGCACTTAGAAAGAAGGTGTTTTATTTTTCTTAACAGGGATGTTCTGCTCAGACGTTCTGTGTTTCCAGTATATTTGAGACACGAATTTTCAGGGAGGCATATTTCTCGACACTTAATTTCTCTTTCATTGTCCCTGCATCAAACCATTGCGTTTATGCTTGGTGCAGTGGCCAATTGATCGTACGTTCTCTCCTATTTTATTCCACCGTTACCAAACGCGTGCTGTGTTATAAAGAGAAGGCGCGTTTTAATTTAACTAGCATTGCCGGAAATGTCGTGTGAGATATCAGGTCGACATACGGGTGTAATGTCGTATCAGGCTTCCACGAGCACTGCTTACTAATGAAGCCTTAGTCACCCACGATATTTTTGATAAAAAAATTAATATGCAGGTTGATCTAAGTTACGTCGACAGGTTTTTTTTTTAATTAGGCGCTTAGCTGTACGTGAAGGCCACCTCTACAGTAAGGTTAGGCGCCCAAGGGGACACAGAATGAGGCGGTAATTATTGATGTCGGTGGCTTAATTAACTAAAATTGAATAAACTTTTTAGCGGCTGCAGTAAGCAGGCATGTTTGTATTGAAAAGTTAGACGCAATCGTGTTTCTACACAGTTTCACTTAGCAGAATTCTTCTAGTGCATCCGTACTCAGAGACATCGAACTGCGAATTTTAATTGCCATTCGCAAGATTACGCATGCAAGAGAGTGAGGACCGGTGCAAAGCTCCTCCCTTCTGTGTCTCTCTAGGCGCATAACCTTACTGTAGAGGTGGTCTTCATGTACATCTAAGCGCCTAATTAAAAAAAAAAAATCTCGACTTACTTCGATCACCCTGTATAGTTTCACAGGAATGTTGCTAAGTAATATTACCGCTAACAGCAGCATTTCGTAGAGAAATGTGAATGCTATAACCATTACTGTCGGACAATATTCACCGATCAGTACACGCAGTTTCCGGACAATGTTTACAGATACTTGCAGAGGAGAGTGAGAGAGAGGGAGGGCCTCTTTAATGAATTCTGGAAAGGGCTGCCTGGCGGCACACCTAGGTTGCTACTGCAGACATGAATGAGGGGAAGTGGTATGCCACGCACAATGCACGTTACAGACCACGTACCCTAAACTTGCCACAACGCGTGATAATTTGGGGCGGTTGGTACATAATTTTGCGATAGAACAGCGCTTAAAAACAGAACAATCACCAACGGTGCGGGAGCATGACGCGTTTGCAACTCGCCATCGAGTGGTCACTTCACAAGTGGTCTTGTAGTCACTTATCTAGTCAGGTGCGCTAGTGTAAATGCCTTCCAAACTTTGACACATGCATCATCTTGAAAAGATGTCATGAACCGAGAACATGCGACAATGTCGAAGCGTTGCTTATCCACACGTATGGTAACAAATCCGTCAGTGAACTATTTGTTTCTCTGTTTGGGAAATAGCTGTTATATCTCGATCGCGAAATGTAAACGTGTCATCACCAATGACGCTGCCGCGTCATTGGTGATGGCCGAATATATGTAGCCGTTCACTACACAAAATAAACAGTATGGTTGCTAATGAGCTAGTGTCTGTCGTATACCTTGCGTGTTCTGTTGCTTCGCAAAAATGCAAACTATCTTTAAATAACCAAAATGGTCGGTTAGCACCATCTTGGTTATTTAATTGGTTGGTTATTGTTAGCACATTGCACTTTTGATTTTTTGATGGTGTAGCATTTCGCGTGAGACTAAACGACAAGTGTTCGTGGTAATGCGTTCCACGAGCGTCGTGTGTATTGCACCGGCACCGGCTGATATCTAAATTTTCAGAACATCCGCCTTTAGAAGGAGAGAGCAGCTCTCAGAGACATCCCGCCATATATGGTTTTTCTTCATCTCGTTAAGGTCCTCAA